>NC_056739.1:1012481070-1012515701 GCF_019279795.1 Protopterus annectens | reverse complement strand
ATTTTTTCTTGGAGATTTCGCGTCTTACTTATCTGTGAACTTGCATCCCTGGGTTCCATATTAACCTGTTGTACTTTATATCTGTGTATGCGTACATATATTTCTACATGTGTACTGATATCTATTTCCGTATCTGTGTATGCACATAAGTACATATGTGGTCGACTTGCGGTGATAGTGGCAGCATACGGCTATGCCGTGTGCTGTAGAACCGGCGTGCAGTGAGGTGTTGGCGTTCCATGCTCTGCTGGCTATTGGGTGTGCAGTGTTTGGGCGGTGCCTTTGTTGGAGTCACACATAGGTCCGGCCATACGGTACACATTACGGGCGGACATGTTTGTGTGGCGTCCATTTCACTGTGTGTGCAGGTAAGGAGGTGTCAGTCCATGGGGCCTACACTGTCAAAGTATGTGCTATGCGTTCCCTCTTTGCCAGGGCGTAGGCATATTGGGTACACCTCCGTCTACCTACTGGGGCTGGCACAGTGTGTTCATGGCGCTGAACGCCCTGTGCCTGTGCTTGCCTTGGCAGTTGTGGCGGGCTTGGTGGCCCTACACCATTATGTCCCTGCAGCAGCTGTTTCCGCAGAATCATATTGTGTAGCATACAACATACTATGAATATGTGGGCACATGTGCCTGGAGAGTACTGCAAGGCTCCACCGGATGTATCCAAGCACCGGAACCGTGATTTCAACATCCCAAACACACGCTCTATGATTATTCTGGTTTGTGCGTGTGCATCATTATGGCGTTCTTGCATGTGTGTGTGTGCATTTCTGATGGGTGTCATCAGTCACGGCTCCAGTGCATAGCCAGCATCCCCTACAAGGTGACCTTGTGTAATGTCCCCCCTGGCGAATACCTGATACAGCTGTGAGGCATGCCAGATATGGGAGTCGTGGAAGCTTCCAGGGCTGCCAGCACACACATCCATGATAATGCCCTGCGCATTGCACACGACCTGGCAATTGATGGAGGGGTATCCCTTGCGGTTTATGTAGCGTCTACCCTGCTCCCCGGGCGGTGACTTGATTTCTATGTGCGTACAGTCGATCGCACCCAGTACCTCCGGGTATTGTGCCACACGGTGGAAGCGGCGCATAATGCTAGCCAACTCCTCCTGAGATCTGGGGAAGTTTATATACTCATGGGCATGTCGTAACATGGCATCCAGGAACTGGTGTAGTACCCTAGATGCTGATGCCTGTGAGATACCCATTATATCCCCGGTTGGCCTTTGAAAGGTACCAGTAGCCAGTATTCGCAAGCTCACACATACCTTTGTGTCCACTGGGATGGGCTCCCCTCTGTTGTCTCTTGTTCTCAGGCATGGCCGGCACAGCTCCACTATTTGCTGTAACGTGTCCCTGTCCACCCTGTAGCGCTCTACTATCTCCAGGTCTTGCAGCCCCTGGTAGGTCACCCTTGGTCTGAACACTCTCCTTCTCCTGTGAGGCCTACGGTAGTTGTCGGCACCATCCTCCGCAACTCCATCTGTCTCTGCCACATACCTATGCATCACGGCCACGGCGGCACCCACCATATACATATTAAAAGTTCCCCGTGTGTTTACACCCTACGGTGCGGCGTTTGGGAAATCGCTGTGTGTTGTGTGCATTCACACTTTATACTGTTGTGCTGTATACCCGGTGATGTCATTGGGTGTGTCTGTGCAGCCGTATCCATGGATTATTTTCGGTGTTGTACGGTTGCAACTGCAACGGCATTGCCTTTAGTGTTACATTACAGTTGCCTGCATTGGCTTAGCTTTGCATCTTACATTACTGCATCCTGCAGGCACATGGCATATGATGCATTTTATCTGCAGCCGCAGTTATGCTACCTCTGTACTTGGCTGTGCTATTTCGGTTCTTTATTCTTTGCATTTCTACTACATCCCCTACTATCTTTGCATTCATATGCCTCCCCTTTCCCGTTATGCAGGAGTCTGCATACAGAGTTGTCGGCTGCCGCGGTTTGCCCTTCCTGGATTGATTGGTGTTGATTGCTCATTACGGCTCCAATTACACTGCTTCCGCATTTCCTCATATTCTCCGCATTACCTTCCTATATCCGTGGTTGTTGACGGGGAGGCCGTCACATGACTGGGTTGGGGAACATAGTCATCCTCGTGCACATGCATCTGTGCGCGCATTATGTACTCTCAGCGCATCTATTTCCTCACACGCCGGTCCTGCTGCTGTGATGTGCATTGTACAGCCCAGGTTTGCTGGCCTCCAATATGCTTCCTCCTACAGTGGCACACCCCTCTGCGATTGACATGTATCTTGTGTAGGCCACTCCTCGGTGTAGTACCGCTGCGCCGTTTGCTCCATCCTTACACCGGCGCCAGCTTTGCGATTCACTATTATCTGCCTCATTTGCATGACATTGACTGCTAATACATGGTTACGGCGAACACTGCCACCACTCCTTGACAACCCTTGCGCTGGGGTTGGGCTTCCCATACATACTATGGTGTGTGGTGGCTGTACAGCTGATGTGTATTATACAGCTCTTTTAGGACATTGTCATATTATTTCATTGCTTTGCACCTTCTGTACACATATCCGGGGGTTCTGCTGTGGTTTCTCATTACATGACATTTTTGTCATTATTTACAGTTTGTGCATGTTTTCTTTGGACATTCTCGGTGCCTTTCGCCTTTGGCATATTGCACCTGTATGATACCTGATGTTGACAGCCTTCCGTTACTCCTTGGTCATGTTTGGGTAAATGTAAACCATTTTTTTTTGGTTTACATTGCCGTGCCCTTACGCTACGCATGCCCCAATTCGTGAATCGCTATTTGCCTTCATTTGCATGGTGCAATACTGCACACAGTGTGATTAGCATACCTACGCCGGGGGCGGCGCAGGTCCGGCGCATGCCGGTAGTGCACGTGGGATTGCTTCATACCTGAATCGCTCGGTGGCCATATTTGGCTTTATAACGCTGACGCTATGCTGGCGCCTGGCGCAAGGTTCATGAATCCCGGGGACAGACTTTTTAAATAAAGCAAGGTAAGTGCACAACTGGAAAAAAAATTACAGGCAGAAATGCAGTGAAATAAGTAGCTAGTCTACTTTTTAAACTTTATGAGAAGTGCAGGTAATAAAAAAGACCAAAATCAGCAAAAATAGAGCATTTAGTAAACAGTACTTACAGTTAGCACAAAAAGTCAATCTTTCTCATTTATGGTGCTGTAGTAGTCTGCAGGATGCCCAAGCAGGATCTGATGATATAAAACAAGCTCAAACACATGCAAGCATGCGCATTTATGCCAGAAAATTGAAAGGGATAGAATTCAGACCATAATCGCCAATAAAATTGCAATTTCAGAGCTAGAAACCACTCCCCTAGTGTTAGATAGGCTCCCATTCTCACTGGTAAGCAGTAGGATCTCCCTCTACCAGAGAAGGTCTGGATAGCTCTGAACACTGAAACTAAAGTCCTGAAACCAGCAACGCCTAGAAA
This sequence comes from Protopterus annectens, assembly GCF_019279795.1. Classification (NCBI taxonomy): domain Eukaryota; kingdom Metazoa; phylum Chordata; order Ceratodontiformes; family Protopteridae; genus Protopterus; species Protopterus annectens. The sequence continues at coordinate 1,012,512,222 of NC_056739.1, read as the reverse complement.
CTGGACTATTCTAGTTAGAAAAGTCAGAAAATTAGAAAAACAAGATATATATTTTTTTGGTTAAATCAGGCTAAACAATGCAGTTATACAGTAAATAAGCACAGAAAAGCTAATTCACTTGAGTGCATAGCCCAAGAACAGTAAACTCAATTAAATCTTTGCAGAATTAGAATTTGAAAATTGAAACTTTTTAAAAAGGCAAGGCAAGTGCACAATTACAAAACAATTTATAGGCAGAAATACAGTGAAATAAGTAGCTAGTCTACTTTTTAAGCTTTCTGAGTAGTGCAGGTAACAAAAACAACCAAAATCAGCAAAAATTAGAAAATTCAGCAAAAAGTTCTTGCAGTTAGCACAAAAAGTCTCTCTTTCTCATTTCTGGCAGTGTAGTAGACTGCAGGATGCCCAAACAGGATCTGCTGATCTAAAAGAAGTGCAAACACGTGCAAGTGTGCATATTTATGCCAGAAAGTTGAAAGGATAGAAATCAGCCCAAAATGGCCAATAAATTGCAATTTCAGAGCTGGAAACCACTCCTTAGTGTTAGATAGGCTCCCACTCTTCCTGGTAAGCAGTATAACCTCCCTCTACCACAGCAAGGTCTGGATAGCTCTGAACACAGAAAATAAAGTCCTGAAACCAGCATAGTCTGGAAACTGGACTATTCCAGTTAGAAAAGGTGGGAAATTAACAAACAAGATATAATTTTTTGTTTGTTTAAATCAGTCTAAACAATCAGTTATACAGTAAATAAACAAAGAGAGGCTAATTCACTTAAGTGTACAGCCCAGAACAGTAAACTCAATTAAAACTTTGCAAAATTAGAAATTTTAAACATTTTAAATAAAGCAAGGCAAGTGCACAACTGGAAAATGATTTACAGCATAAATACAGTGAAAAAAAAGTAGCTAGTCTACTTTTTATGCTTTCTGAGAAGTGCAGGTAATAAAAACGGCCAAAATCAGGAAAAATTAGAAAATTCAGCAAATGTTACTTGCAGTTAGTAGAAAACATCTCTCTTTCTCATTTATGGTTCTGTAGTAGTCTGCAGGATGCCCAAACAGGATCTGCTGATCTTTGGCAGTTTTTCCATCTCTCTCAACTTTCTGGTTTAAAAGCCCACGTTTGCACTTGTTTACCACATTTCCTGTAACTAAAGTCCAGATACAGACTTGCTGTATCCAGAACTGTTTGTAAGCTTCGGAGAGGTGCCAAAGTCTGCTCTTCAATTTTTTCGTTAGATCTACTGGTTCTCTCTTCTCCTGCACATTTAGTAGCTTATTAGTCTAGCACTTTACCAGACTTCTTGTAGAAATGATTGTAGCACACAAAAGTGTTACCAGCACTAAATGTTCTACAAGTAAACAGATCCAGTACTTATTATTAATGCCCACCCCTCCAGGCATGTCTAAAGGTCAGTTCCCTGTGCTTTCTCCTATTAACCTGGTGAACTTGGGCATGCTGAGGCAATGTATCAACTGCCTCATGTACACCAACAACCCTCTCCTCTTACCTCGCAACACTTGGACTTGCGAGAGATATACTTATATATCCAAACTGGAAGCCACACACTCTCCAGCCAAGACCGGAATAGCTCATCAAGAGGAGAAGGTCAACACTTGCACCACACCTCATGGAACACATAGCCCTCCAGAACACACACACCAGCACTGCCTTCACATAAAACCACAATCTGCACACCCACCTTAGCAGAAGCTCTCAATAAAAATCTACACAAACAGCAGAGACCTCCAAGGCAGAAACAAACTTGACCACCACAACACCACACTAATCATGAGACACATAATTCTCCTAAACAATGTGCCACTCAACCAAAGCCCCTAAGCCAAACATCATGCCCAACACACTAGTCATAGGTGACTCGATAGTGAGGCACAAAGATGTCCCACTCACTAGGTTGAATAAGGAAGTAACAGTCAGCTACCTGTCAGGTGCCAGGATCAGTCACATAATGCATGCACTCAGGTCCCTCAACAACAGGTACAAATGTGACTCAGTCATTGTACGTGTGGGTGTAAATTACCTGAGACGTACCTCCCTGGACTACATGAAAAGAGACATGGAGGATCTCTTGGATTATGTAACCCAGGCAGGTATGACCCTAGCCCTGAGCAGCATTCTACCATCACCCAGAATGATTCCATATTACAAGCAGAAAATGACTGATTTCAGCAATTGGTTAAGTTTCTGGTGTCATTCTAAGGGAATCTAGTATCTGCCTGCCTGGGATGATGAGACTGACAGACCTCAATGCTTTTCCAGAGATGGCCTGCATCTGTCATCCCTGGTTTTCCATATACTGGCCAAGGCGTTTGCCGCCCCTATAGTGCCTTTTTTAGGCAGTGTTCCAAAGACCAAATTACCACCATAACAGCTACAAACAAATGCAATCTGAGGGTCATGCTGCTCAATGCTAGAACTGTAAATTTCAAAATTCACTCGCTGGAAGCTCTCCTTAAAATAGAGAACACTGACATTTGTGCTGTAACAGAGACCTGGTTCAAGGCACCAGAAAGCACCCCAACACAACCAGGCTATAACTCATTCCACACCTTTCAGCCCCAGAACTTGGACCGAAGCTCCAAAGGTGCTGATGTTTCCATATTCATAAAGGATGCACACACCTACATAGTGGTAGCCCAACATAACACATCAGTGATACTTCAGGTGCAGCTAACATTGGGAGCAAGAAAAAAAGCTAGCAAGTACGGCTGGTGCAAGGCAAGCAAGCTAGTCCGACCAAATGAAAAAAATGCCAGCACCAGCAATGGACTGATAATAATAGATACTAGACCGGTTTCAGCACATGGCTTTCATCAGTAGATTGATACACTTTGAAGAAAAAGCCCCGCCATAAATACCTCTACAAATGAGGTTTAATTACATCATTTCCTGTCTTGAAAAATATATATGGTTAATACATATATACACACACACATATATATATATATATATATATATATATATATATATATATATATATATTTGTATAAAGTTAGAAATGCATGTATATAAAGAAAATATATTTTTCGAAAAAATAATAAAAAAATAAATTAGACAGATCAGGCATAAACATTTAACCTGAAAAAAAAACAATATAATTTATCATTGAGTCCAGTGGAAAACAAACACCCTAGTTTCACTATCCATTTCCTTTCTTTATTATTGAGAATTTCATGCCATCCAGTTTTGAAAGCACGATTGCCTGTAATGTTATCTATGATGGTGAAAGAAAATTCAGAATTAGAATATCTGAACACCTGGGGGATATCAGGAATGCCAGGATCACCAATGCCCTATATAGACATTCATTGAATCATCCCACCGCTAAATTTTCTTTAACCATCATAGATAACATTACAGGCAATCATGCTTTCAAAACTCAATGATAAATTATAAATATTGTTTTTTTTTTTCAGGTTAAATGTTTATGCCTGATCTGTCTAATTTATTTCTTTATTATTTTTTAGAAAAATATATTTTCTTTATGTACATGCATTTGGAACTTTATACAAATATATATATATGTGTATATATGTATTAACCATATATATTTTTCAAGACAGGAAATTATGTCATCAAACCTTATTTGTAGAGGTATTTATGGTGGGGCTTTTTCTTCAAAGTGTATCAATCTACTGATGAAAGCCATGTGCTGAAACCGGTCTAGTATTTCAGCTTAATAAAGCTTAATAAAGCTATTATTATCAGTCCATTTCTGGTGCTGGCAGCTAATATTGGGTAAGACAGCAATTCAGGTTGTAGCCTGCTATAGGTCCCCAACTATGTCCCAAGACTCACACTCCAGATTCCTAAGCACCCTGGATATTATTAGGGTCCAACCTAACACTCTTATACTACGCAACTTCAACTACCCCTCCATTAACTGGGAAAACTACTCGTACCAATACACTTACCCAATGTTTCCTGGAGTTCATTAATTCCAATGCCCTGGACCAGCTCAATCTTAACCCCACTAAAGGTAGCAACATCCTTGACCTGGTCATTACTAACATTGGCGATCATTGCTCTACATCAATAGTCAGCTCTTCCCTGGTTAGATCCGACAACAAACTAATCACCTTGGAAATCAATATCCCTCCCACCCCACCCCACCTCCCCGCAAAGGTGACCCCCATAAAAAACTTCTCTAAAGCTAACTTTGGGCTCCTAAGAACAGAGGTAGCTAACTTCATGGCACCCATGCAAATGGAGAATAGTTGCATGACCGCCAAATCACACACTAATGCACTGTACAAACACGTACAGAAATGCTTGGATCTTGCCATACTCGATAGAACCAAGATGCTTTCCTCCAAAAAAGGAAGCCAATCTGGTGGTCCCCTGCCATAAGCAAACTCTAAAACAGAAGGAGGAAACTGATGTGGAATAACATGAAGTCCCAAGACTGGAAAAACTCCCTTATCAGCCTCAACAAAAAGTTGAGATCCCTCATCAAATCTTCTAAAGCTAGCTATGAAAACAGAATTGCAGCAGATAGTAAAGACAACCACAAAACCTTCTATAGTTATGTAAAAAATCTCCACGGCAATACCCAGATTTGCTCTGAGCTACTGCACAATGGTATCTCCTATACCAAGCCAACAGATATTGGCATTATACTGGCCAACAGATTCAGTGCCAACTTTCCCCCTTTCCCCCCAAAGGACCAATCACAATAACAGTAGATTACCAGGCACCCAGTATTACTGCTTCTTAGGTTAAGACAGCACTGTCCAAGACCAAGAATACAGCTTCTATGGGACCTGACAGTATCCCTAGGTGTGTTCTACATGAACTACAGAGTGAACTGGCACCTCACCTGTGTGCCCTGTTCAATCACAGCCTCACCTCAGGCTTTGTCTCTGCCAAATGGCGCACTGCTACTGTCATCTCTCTCCACAAAGGAGGAGTGACTGCAGACCCTGGGAACAATCGCCCCATTAGCCTGACAGTGTGATTTGCAAAGCTATGGAATGCATCATCATGGACCTAATAAACAAGGATATAGGGAATCTCCAAACTCTGGATCCCACACAGTTTGGTTTTGTGAAGGGTAGATCATGCCTGCTAAACTTGGTCTACTTCTTTGAGTCAGTCACCAGAGCTGTGGATGAAGGCAAGGTGGTTCATACAGCCTACCTTGATCTGGCTAAGGCCTTTGACACCATTCCCCACTCAGGAATCATAGAAAAACTCACTAAGCTAGGCATCAACCCCTATATCACTAGGTGGGTTGAAAACTTGCTCACAGATAGAACCCACAGTGTGAAAATAGCTGACTCCAAGTCAGACTGCCGACTAGTCATGAGTGGAGTATCACAGGGTTCAGTCTTGGGTCCCCTCCTGTTTGGTATCTACTTCTCTGAAGTCCAGGCCAACACGAAGTGATGCTGGCTGACAAACTTTGCAGATGATAGCAAGTTGGGCACTATTATTAACTCCCCAAGTGATGTTGACATCCTACAGAATGGCCTCACTGAGCCCAACAACTGATGTCAGAACCATGGCCTTTAGCTCAATGCCAAAAAATGTGTCGTCATCCCCTTTGGGAAAAACCCAGTTCCCATGAATTACCACATTGATAGTAGTTCACTGAACACAGAAGGCGTTATAAGAGATCTGGGAACACAGTTTGACAGCAACCTCTCTTTTGATCACCACATTGCCGCTGTGGTCAGAAAGTCCTTCTATGTGGCACATCTCATTACTAAGAGTTTTGCATCCAGGAAAAAAGAGGTCATTGTCTCCCTCTACTCTTCCCTCATTAGTCCAATCATCAAGATCAATGCCCCATTTGGCATGTACCTCGCTAGACACCTGCAACAACGGGAGAGGCCACAAAAGAACCTCACAAAGAGGATCCTAGACCTTAAACACTTGTCCTATATGGACATACTCAAAAAACTCCAACTGTTGTCTGTCTCATATTGCCTCCTTAGAGGCGATCTCTGCTTGACTTACAAAGCCATGTCTGACCTGGCTCTGTTAGAAATTCTACATCTAAAGAAATCCCCAATCTCTCCACACCATACACTCCAGAGAACTCAACCATATTACCACTATCAACAGAACGTACTAGAGGGACAGGTGCATAACCCAGAGAGTGCCCATGCTATGGAATAGACTTCCCATACATGTCAAGCAGAGCGCCTCGCTGAACCTCTTCAAGACAAATCTTGATGAGTGGATGGGAAATAGAAAATTCACCTCAGGGATAACTCCAGTTGCTCTACTCGACAGAGGCACTGGGAACTAAGGTTAGGTATCATGATGCATGGGTAATCCTATGGTTTGATGGTAACACCACTCTGATGCTCTAGTTATCAGCGAGCTGTATTCTTCTGCATTTCTATGATCATAGTCATTAGTACACCAAAATAGCAAAATGCATGTACATGACTTCTTACCTATCTGAAAGAACATCTGTCAAGAGGAGGTTCTGTATCATCACTGGAATGCAAGACAGCATTTGTGCTATTAAATCATACATTTCAACCTCTTAGAGCAAGAAATCTGGGCAAAGATATAAATAACAGGGGGACAAAGGCCCCAAAATAGGAACTTTTTTTAAATATTGCTCTTACAGACTTATAAAGTTGATAGAATAACAGGCTTTGAATTAACATAATTTTTCTTAAGGGTGTGAAATCTGAAACTCAAATGTCTGCTATTATTTTCTGATTTCAGTCCTGAATGACTCACCAGTGGTTTGCCTAAAAATCCCAATTTTATGAGAAACAGACCAAAATATAAGGTAAAAATCTGGATGTTCTGTGAAAATCTGTCCAGTTGAGAGGTATGCTACAAGTTCTTCATCAGAACATGGAATGTGATAATATAGAAGTCATAGAATGAAGAGATCATATGGAATGTGCACACTGACTATACAAGCAGCATCCAATTTGCCAGTAATTGGTACAGTTTGGTCCTATAAAATATGTAAAGAACCACTGATATGGGAGATGCACTTAAATAACAGCTCCTGATGCTAGTGCATGTTTCCACACTGAAAGTTAGAAGACAGAAGTAAGCCCACGCAGAGACTAGGCATGACAAAAATCAGTATTAACTCACCTAGAATTTCAGGACAACTCAAGTGGAACCATGAGGGTCTGTATCACATCGCCGAACTTGTATAAGTTTGAACAATGTAATATCAAACCTAAAAGTCCGAAATGTAAAAATAGCGAAGCCACGGCACATCGATTTTTTTTTCCCAGGGAAAAAAATTGTTGGGTCGTTTTCGGGGCTTTGCTATTTCCTTCACTGTGGTGCGATCTCTAAGTTCATATATTTAAGTAGGAGGTTGCGGGGGGCACAGCCCCCCATGTTGGGGGTGGGGGCGAAGCCCCCTATTTTAGTTTTAGTTTAAGGTTTATGTTTTTTTTTTTTTTTGTTAGGGAACAGCGATTTTTTTCCTTGAGGAAAAAAATCGCAGTTATGTGTGTTTGTTATTGTGTGGTTTCGGACTTTTGGGTTCAATATTACATTGTTCAAACTTATACAAGTTCAATGATGTGATATAGACCCAAACCATGAAGTATGTGTTGCTAAAGTGGACATCATGTTCCTCATCTGCTGCATGTGACACATAAATGTGCATGTCTTACTCCCAGTATCACTACACAGGTGAATAGTACCAGTTTTCTTGCATTTGTAAACATCAGTTCCCCCATCCCCATTCATGAGCCATCTTAGCACACAGAGTAGATCCATTCCCAATAACTGTGATATACTTTCACAGATCACCTCCTTATTTGAGGTACTTTTAACATGTTAATGTTGTGGTTTTGTGTGTGTGTGTGTGTGTGTGTGTGTGTGTGTGTGTGTGTGTGTGTGTGTGTGTGTGTGTATAAAGTTACATGTAACAATATCACAGGACAATAGTAACATGCATTGACACTGTACAACCTACAATGTAATTCTCTGCTATGACACTATCATGTGGGAAGCTACTGGAAGAGTGTACGTCTTATGGTACTCAACAAAAATGTTGGTGTGCATGGACCCCATGCCCAGATTGATTGGGGTTCAGAGAAGAAACTAGGAAATATGTGGAGATGCTTATCATGCAGATATCATTTTGATTCGGTCCCAACTCAGTTGAATGCCACAGATCAGATCAAAGTAAAACCTTGAGGCTGGGCATATATATGGAAATATTGGTAATGTATTGGGAGGTTGGGTCCACAAACGTGACCCCTGAAATACTAACATACTGGCTGCATGCTGCAGTGCGCACAACATTAATGGTTTAGTAATAGGTGATAAAGGGTCAGAATCAGGGAACTACTGTCAAGCATTAAGATAACTAATGTGGCTGTTCCTTAAGATTGTTTTGGCTCATTTCCTGTCTAGTTTATTCATACCTACCATTCTAACAGGCACAAAAGCCTGGACTAGGAAGTATGCTGATGAAACTAATGTGGAAGCTATTGTAAGTTATCTGAAAGAGCACAAGTATTACAACATATTTTTTTCAATTCACATCACTGTTAGTGTAATTCTATGCTTTTAACAAGTCAAAATGTAAAGTGGTTTTCTTTGGTCTTGTTAATAATGGGTACCCTTATGCACTAAACCATAAACTGGTACTAGTGTCAAAACTGATTAAATGCTCAGGTTTACTAGGTCGGTAGCTGCCTCAGGTTTGACGTAAATATGCATGCCACAAGGTGCTGTTATAGTAACGAGGGCTATTTTTCTTGTATCAGTAGCAAGAAGGGAAATGTTTTCTTTCCATTATAAAATCTTCAGCCATAACACACACTGAATATTGTGGGGAAGCTTGTATTTATAATCTTACTTGAATGGAAAACTGGAAAGATTGCAATATCACATTGCAAGGATGCATCATTTACCATATAGAGAAAGATTACAAATTTTGAATCTGTTTACAGTCTGGTAAATGTGGGTTTATATTATTTTGTCAAAAGCTAATTACAAATGCAAAGCATCAAACAGCAGTTCAATGAATGTTCACATCAGCAAACATTTTTCATTGGGAAAGGAATTGCTTGTTTACTACAGCGACTGTCACACACACTGCATTATTTCAAACCCACCAAAATGGGGAGCTGTGATGGTGTGAGGTATTGCCAGCTATGCCAGGAGAAGTAGTACAGTGGATATATAACATATGCCAGCATGGCTAGCTGGAGTTTTGTAAAGAATTATAAGTCATTTGTATATCAAACTGATTTGTACAAGTGCTTGTGTTGAAAATGTATTTGTAAACCTGATTCTAATAAAAATATACCAACAGTGGGTCCTGCTGGACAGAAAACAATACACCTCTATGTCAGACTGTATTGTAACTGTTGAAATGAATACATCCTAACAATGGTTACTGGAAGAGAAGAGGTTAGTCTCAGTCCAACTAATTTGAAAAATAGTCTGAAATTAAATTACCTGGTTTAGGCCATACAAATTGTATCTTACAGTTTTGATTGCAGCCAGAGACAAAATGTCAGTGAAAACCAGGACTAGGAATTGTACCTTATGAAGGGTATCTGACTTTCTACTTTATCTTTCTGTCTTTACCTTGTAACCTAATAGTTTCTTTGTGGCATCTGCTGAGTTACTTTCCAGAAGCTAGTAGAGTTCACCTGTTGGCTAGTTCTTTGTAAATGTAATTCCTTTCTTAATACCTGCAAAGCTTTTCACCAGCTTTGTAATCCTGCAGGTAAACTGCTGATGTGTGGTTTAGTAGTTTAAAAATGCTATTGATTTGATTTTTATGTTTTTTCTTCTTTGCTGTAGAGTGCAACATAAAATCTTAAGTCCACCAAGAGCTACAATTTGGGTTCTGTTCTTTTTACCACAGAACAATACTGCAGCAGTTAAAGTGTGCATTCCCATCACATACAATGCAATACAGACTTTAAAAGCTTCAGTATGAAAAGTACTGCAGTATCAAAAGTTGCTTCTTAAAATTAGTTTACAACACACACAATTTTTAGATGAACATGCACATATTTATTTACTATTATCTAGCCATTTCTAAAAGTACAATATGTGAAATATTCTACTATTCATAAACTTAGAAAGGAAGTACTGTTTACAATCATCATTTAAAATATAGCAAAAAAAGCACATTTAAGTACAGTAATGCTATATAATGGTAGTTTGTTTGATAAATACACACGAATATGTTTTTCATTCAGTTGGTCGAACATTAATGTTATCAAAAAAAGCAGGCAGATTTGATCAAAACTCAAATGATCAGACATACTGGCTTTTGAAATGAGCGCAAAATCATGCTACAGTGGGAATTGGGTTATTTGACCTTTCCCCACTGTACTGCAGTCTCAGAGTTGATGTACATAATTAGTAGGGGTTGTAGGGGAGAAAACGGTTTAGCTTTTCTTTTTTTGTATTTTTGATCAGATGGTTATCTTTCAGTCACTAGTGGATCAATGTTTTGTTTTTTGACTCCAGAAAATGTGTGATCTTACCCACCTGTCTGATTGTTTGTTTAGTCCACCATATACGGTCAACTAAGCAGCTGTCGACCTATCACATTATCAGCCATATGGTTCCTTTAGTTCTAGTACAGTTTATTTTCAGTGGAAAAAGTCAAATACAATTCAATTCATTATCTACTCAAAAGAAAATAAGTGCATCTCTGATTTACACAATTTTAATTACCTCCAGTTCATTTCCATCTTGGTCCACTTCAAAAGTCTTTCATTAAAATCCAATATTCCTTGCAATTCAATGGCTTTTTATTTTAGTCCTGGTCAGTCTGCCTTGCAGTCCTCAAGCACATCCACTTCATTGTTCCTGGTACTTTATGGGCCAGTTCGCAGTTAATCTCCTTGTGCTTCTTGAGTAGATCCACGGGCCTTTTAATGGTTTTCTGCTATATCCTCAGTTCCACCTAGTCAGTGTCTGCCAACAGCCTCAACTCTTGTCCTTTAAATCTTTTATTTTTTTAGGAAGCACATGTCTGTAACATTCTCAGCTTCCTGCCTTTCTTTCAATAACTGTTCTCCAGATAATGTGCATTTTAAAGGTATGCTGCTACAGATTTTTTTTATTACTTCATTGTTATATTCAATCACCACAGCCAGTTTTTATCATAATATAATGAGCATATACACAATTTTTTTGCTATAATGTATATTGTGTATACCCACATATCAAAACAGCATTTCTAATATGCCATAAAACCACTAAACTGTGGTGATTCCTCCCTTAGTATTGAATACCTAGTCCTATACTGAGTGGGAGGTTTTATAGTAGGAGAATAACCCATCTGCAGTCTTATGGCTGCTGCCAGGTTTTGTGTCTACTGGTAAAACAAGAGGTCTGTAGCAACAAATCTCACCTAGTGTTTGGTGTTTGCATCATCTTGCTTTAACTACCACTGTGTTGATGTATATGCAGTTACTAAAGTGAAGCTGTATTCTAATCTGTAAAGACGTTAGCACCTCTATGGCAGAGGACGTTATCTTTGCTCAATCTTGTTTCCTATATAGGTAGCGATCAGGGTTTTCCTTACCATCTGCTGCCTAATATAAATGAAGCTTGGCAACAAACTAAGTTGTCCCAGGACATCTTCATGGGGGGAGGTTAGGTGGATAATAGGGGGAGTAAAGTGGGTTGGGGAGGTGAAAGGGTTAAGTGGAGGCAGGGATGGTTGGGAGGAAATGAGATAAGGATAGGGAGGGGCTTAAGGGGTTTAGTCTAGTGTAGCTGAGTTAAGCAATCACATTTTGGTGTGAACATGCTGCAGTGCAGGTTTTCATCCTTGACAACCAGTAGGTAGTGGTGGTCAGGTAGGCGATGGACAGGTCAGCCTTCAGTTAAGGCTGAAACACAGATGAGGTGGGTAATGTTGTGTTTTTTTCCCCCTTTGGGATTCATTAAAGGAGTTGTCTTGTTGATTGTGAAGATGGGCGGTTGGTTTGGATGGTTTTGCATGGATTGTTGAAGCAGAGTGACCATTGTGTTTCTTGGGCACGAGAGTGAGTGGCTTGACTTTGGGGGAGATTGTTCTCTATGGTGGTTTGGGATATCTTCCTCTGATGGTTGTTTTGGTTTGGTTGTCAGGGTAGTGGTTTGGTTGTGTGTCCTCAGTGGTCAGTGGGGTTGTGGTCAAGGGAGTGGGTTTTGGTGGTCCTGCTCTCCTGGTGGTTGGGATGGGTTGAGTGACTGTGCTGAACGGAGAGGGCTTTCTTCCAGGGTGGCCTTTCGTGGTGGATAGCAGCGATTTCATCTGCCCAGATCATTGTGCCTGGAGATGGCGAGTTTCGCGGGCTGGGATGCGCGTTTGCTCTCGGTGCATGCACGATGGAGCACAGTGGTGGATGTGGGATGTTTTGTGACAAGAAAAAAAAAAAAAAAAAGGAAAACACAGTAATCAACTACCTTTCTATTTCAGAGGTGTTCTGCCCCACTGGTCTGAGAACTTTCTTGGACTCAGATCAAGATCTTCAAGATTTAACCAAGTGCAAAGGAAAAAAAAAAAGAAAGGAAGGAGCAGCTCGTGCATTAAGGGGGACAAATGGACCAAGTAAAACATTAACCAAAAGGTTTTCAACTATACTTTTCTGTTATTTAAATGAAAGATTATAGATAAACAGAAGAAGCTTTCAAACAGCAACTGACATAAACAGGCAGACACTTTTAAGTGTGAGAGGACTCAGCACAAGAGAGTATTTTAGAACAAAATTAATTGGACATAATTCAGAGATAAGAACTCTGTGACTTCATTGATACTCAGGCAATTAGTCCTAAATGGACTGAAACAGAATTAACAGATAGGTTGTTGGATTAATCAGTTTTTCTGTTATTTTTTGGGGCTTGTGCAGAACGCTGGTGGGGGTCGCTCGTTTGGCTCCTTCTTGTATGTTCTTTGTCTCTGAGGTGGTAGGCTGTTGGTGAAGTGCCTCGCAGGATTGTTGATCTCTCTGTCATAGGTGTCATAAGAGTGCTAATGAGGAGCTTTGTTTGATATAGATAGGTAGTTTGTTCCAGAGTATGGGAAGTCTCTGTGACAGGAATCTATCCCTCCAGCATGTTCTGTATCCACTGGCAGGTGTTCCAACTCCTTGTCCAGTTTTAGGAAATTTTGATTAAGCTATGTGTGTTCGCTGCCAGTCTGCCATGTTGTTTTGTGTACCGTTGTTAAAGGATGGCTTCATGTGATTCATTTTGCCAACATATACTCTGATGTTTGCTGACACTGCACTTTTCTTTTGTGGAACAGTGTCGAAGGAAAGTGGCCTACGGTGTATATAATTTTCTGTAGGGTTTGGGTGTGGAAGAAGGGTGGCACTTTGTCTGGCATGTGGTAGGCCTTTTGTTGTTGTTTGTTCCTCTCATAGTCGCTGGTGAGTTTTCATGGGCTATGAGACTTGTTGGCTTTGTTTTCAGCCAAGTGGGTATTTTCTGGGAGGCTTCTGTGGGGTCTGAGATTTCTGGCGCATGTGCACTTGTGTCCTTGGTCGTTAGGGGGAGGTGATACCATTCCTAATTTTTCAAATGTTTGATAGGAGTTCTTAATGGCTATTCACTATTATTAGTAAAAAGTACTTGCCTTTCAAACAAATGATTTTGAACATAATTTAAAAGAGATGAAAAAATTAAGCAGGAAGAAATTAAATCAAAATAATCATGTGTGTAACTTCTAACAGTTCTGGCATGCATATCTGAAATATCTCTATAAGCACAACCCATCTACACTGAACAGTCCTGTTATGATTTACAGACCTGCATCATATATCATTGCTGTCTAATGTATCCTTTATACTTTGTGATTTAAAAAGTATGCCATGAAGATCACCAATATATGGGGCAGGATAATGAGTTAGTCACAACTGTTTCAAGAACGTGGCTCTTGGGAGAATGGAAATAGATGGTGTCTTGTGAAGATGCTTCACATGCAGGGCCAAGCAGGAAATGAGTAGGAGAGGCACTGCACTGCAGACAAGGTGTGTGCATGGCTGATGCAGCAAGGAGACAGCACTGGATACAAGTGTGGTTTGTCTGTCTGGGGGAGAGCGTAGGGTTCTCTTCAAATATGTGGAGTTCAATGGTAGGTGGTTTGCATCCTATTTGCTTGACACTATGTCCACGGTAAACTCACAGCAGTCACCCCTTTTACTCCTATGGGAGTATTTATAGTGCATGCAAGTTAAGCAAAGATGTGGGGTGTGGATGTATTAAGGGGAGATTTGGTGTGGACATGTATGTGTATGTTTGCAGTGGCATGAGTGAGGCAGCATGAATCTGTGTGTCCATGAATGGGTGACTCTGACTTTTAAAGTTTGTGAGAGGAATATTTAAAATACTACCTGTTTGTATTTGTAAGTTGCTAGTCAGCTATTATTAGGTTTGCTGCATTGCGTTCATTTTTTCCATATTATGTTGGTTAGTGTGCCTCATTTGGAGATAGAAGGTTAAGAGCTAGGCAGATGGTTTTACAATATAAGTTAGCTTGGCTTATACAAGGTGCTAATTGATGTGGTCTGGAATCACAAGGTTACCTTTGTTGTGGATATTGATATTGATAGGTCCCTTCATGTGTGGGGTTTAGTTTTAACATACTCAACTGATAGTTAAATTTAGCTTGGGATTTCATAGGGTCATTGGAAGCATAGCTTCAGTTATGGCTGCTTTGTCATAGATGGGAGTGACGGGGGTACATTCCTTCCTGGTTTGGCAGCATAGGTTGTACTTGAAGATGTCTTGGAATGTGTGTTATGTATTTTGGATGTTTTACATGTCCTTTTCTTTCTTGCAGATGGGGTCTTGGAACACTGCGGCTGTAAGATGGATAGGTGGGTATAAGGAAGAGCCTTCTCATTCCTTCTAGAGGGTTTAATTTTGTCCATTTCTTTGGAGATGGCAGTGTGCTGAGTACTAGTTGTGGCAATACAGTGAATTTGCAGATGATGAAAGCAAGGAGGTTACACATGGGGAGCACAAGTTGGCAACAGTTACTGACGGAAGTAAGTGGATTTCAGAGCTGTTGAGTTTTGGTAGAGGATTTTACACTGCTAGTCAGAGAAGGACAGGCATTTGAGTTTGTGATATCAGGCTTAATTGGTTGTACAATTTAAAATGAAAATGCAAAGGAGCAGACCAAGACTGTACTGCAATACCCACATAGGCTAGATGTTCAATGAGAACAATATCAGTTCTGAGCTAGTCACATAAAATCCAAAAATCAGGAAATCCACTCACGAAGCTCTAAAACATCCAAATAGTTTTTTTCATAGCAAAAAATGAGGTAAGCACTTTCACATATTAGGGCTTCTTCAGACCAAAAAGCACTTAATTTGCAAGAATCAATTTATATACAAACTAGCATTACTAATCATGACATCATATCCTCCTATAAAACGAATAAATCTAAACATCTGATATTGACACTACATATATTATGTCATGAAAAAAGGGAATGTATGTTATAAAATATGATAAATTAAGAAATATTAAAAAGTATTAAGAACTATATTAAACATATATGCATGTTAAGGATATAATTATATATTTATGTCATATGCAAAAACAAGTATTATATGCATGCTATCAAAATAAACCTTGTAAGATTGTATAACAAGGTAAAAAATCAAGTTAAAAATAATAAAAAATACAAACTGTATATGCAAAGAGACAATCCCCGGGATTCATGAAGCTCGGCGCAAGGCCGGTGTAAGGCTTGCGCCAGCGGTGCAGTGACTAGTTGGCGTAGCAGCGCCATATGCATAGTAATGAGTGCGCGCCGCAACCACAGACACGTGCGTAGGGCACGTGAGCGAGCCCAAGTAGGATGCGTCCGGAGGCGTGGCTAAGCCGGCAGGCGATGAGCAACCTAAAGTGCTGACTTCCACAGGCCGCCCGTAATAGTAACCGCACCAGCCAGGGCCCGTGGAGAATGAAACGTACGCAGAGTATGCAACATAGTACCCGTCCCAACAAAACAGAAAAGCAAACACAACCCACGAAGCCCTAAGTGTACCCGTCCAAGGAACAAAGGATACGCGTAATACCGTGTCCGTCCCGCAATGCACTGTCAGTGGGCATACCCAGTGAAGGTGTACCGCAGCATGTCAGTGCGCCGCACCGACATAGAAGTAACGACATGGGCATGGTCACCAGGGTTACCAACTGTCCCACTTTGCTAGGGACAGTCCCTCATTTGACAGTTGTGTCCCACCAAAAAATCGAAAAATGGCAAATGTCCTGAGATTTCAGGACAAAAATATTTCCTCAATATACCTTAATAGTAGCATAAAACAATTATTTTGTATTTGAAACACATACATGTTAAAAGAAACAGAATAAGCAACCCAAATGCTATAAGAATAAGCGTTTATTTTGGCAAAAAAGTGAATTTCATTAATCTCTACTTGCTGTGGGTATGTTTTGTCCTGCAAAATCCGATGTTTCCACAAAAGATGTCCCACTTTGGGCATTGGAAAAGGTGGCAACCCTAATGGTCACCAGCAGTAGTCAGAGTACACAGCCGGGTAGCCGTGTCGATATAACAACAAGAAGGAAGCAAGATACCCTAAACACAGGCAAACATGTGCATAGCAACATGTACCACACCCAGCAACGTGCTCATCGCATACACAGGACGGTGTATGTCTAAGCGTAATATCCAGAAGCAGAACCCATGCATGCAAATGTAATACACAATAGCCCCATCATAGCATGTAACCCGCACCCATGTACGACCGTGCACCCAACCCAGCTAGCAGCCTTGCGCAGCTACACACCTACACACAATGGGCATACCTGAAATGTGGTAAGAAGTATTGTCTTAGGCAGTGCGACGTGGGCAAATATGTACCCCACATGTTAACAACCCATCTCAGGTACAGATATGCAAATGGCTGCATGTGAATGTGTCGGCAGAATGTGTACATCCCGCATGTGGTATGGACCCGTCCAAACCCCATAGGCGTGCACACGCCACGGTGCACATAACTGTACACATCTGGACAAGGCGGGATGGTCAACCACCGTACCGATGATTAGCTATGCAGACATGTCAAACACATATAGCGGAACATCTGCCTACCAAACAGGACGCCCTAACAGGGTGCCACAGGCACAGAAGGGGAAGGTGGGACATCACATGTTGAGAGTAGCGTTGCCGGATGGCCAAACACCCACGGCCAATGGAAAGGACGGAATAACATACATATACCCGGATGGATGTTGTTAGAAAAATATATATGTAAACACATATGAAGTGCCAGTTTAGAAGCAAATAGTATATAATGCATTTTATTCTACTTTACAATATGGCAGTAGAAATGATCTTGCATGTAATTGCCTGAAGCTTAGCTGCAGTGTGATTGAACTCTGACCCTGGCAGTAACCAGTTCAGCAGGTTTATGTCTTTCAGCATTAATTATCTGCTGGGTTAGAGAAAAATAAATGTATGTACATGTATATCTTTCTTCCTTCCACTGAGGAGGATGGCCTTGTGAGCTCTATCGAAGATAGAGTACAACTCCTTACCAGAGAGACAAAGGAACGTATTAAGAAATGAACTGACTATTGTATTCGAACAGTCCAGGGACCTTGAAAGAGCAACATTTACAGAAGGACACTGTAATTGACCAGGAGCCTTGCAAGGCTGTGTTATTCTCATGGGAAAACATTTTAAAAGCATTACCTCAGCACCTTCGTATGAATAGAATATTGCGGACTATAGTGATGGCAATGCCCTGTGACTGACCACGTCAGTAAGGTGGGCAAAAGCTGATTGTAAACACTATATAAACAAATTGCTTCCTGTATAGAGTCAGACAAAACTCTTATACTTGTACTGTATAGTTTTTTGCCTCCCGGTGTACACTAGTAAAACGTTGTGAATCTGAGCTTCCTGTGTTATTGACTGTCATGTAGAAAAGCCTACTGATTCCTACAGTCTGATTTTAACAACTTATTTGACATTGTGGTCCTTCTTAGCCGGAATTCCCTTGGTAAGCTACAGGTCAGAGTGCATGGGTGGTAAGAAATCTGCGCAGGAGAAGTTGCCTAAATGGTTCTTCTTGAGTGAAAAGACCTCCGACTGAATTGTTGTGTGTAAAGAGGCTGTCCACTTTCTGATCTGTGGCTGAAAAGCGGAAAACTGGATCCCAAGAAGAAAACATGCAGTCATAAACAGGAGGCTCAGGTAAGGAGAGTTTCCCTCTTTGTCTCTGTTTTAGATCAGGGACCAGGTTACATTGTGTTGTTGTTAAGATTTGTGATAGCAGGTCGAGAACGAATTGAAGTAGTGTTACATTTGGTAATAGATCAGGGGAACACAGAGCAGAGTAAACAGTCATTCTAGACACTAAAGTGGATACAGGGAAGGAGATACCACGTGGTACGAGAGAAGGGTTACGTAACAGTCTTTTTGAAGACATGGGAAATCAGTGCACTAAGAGATCGCGAGATCCGCCCTTGACGGATGATGCGAAGTATATGCAATTGCAGAGAGCAGATAATGTGAGATATTTTGCAAAATGGGTTAATAAATATGACTTTGATGGTATATTAGACAAAATATCGTTAGTGAAACTTTTGAAACACTTAAAATGTGACGCAGATGGTCAGGCGAAAAAACAGTGACATTTGGGTATCCCTCAAGCACATAGGTGGATTGAGGAAGTGAACTGAAGGGAACAGAAGACTAAAAATGCGAAAGCATCATACTTAGACAAAGAAGATAATAATACAGTAGTAGCGACGCCCCTCCCCCTCCACCTCCTCCGATACCACATCCAGGATATGAAGCGGGAGGGCAGGCTAGTCCCCCCCCACATTATCCTGTGGCAACAGAGGTATTACAACAACCATTTGTAAGAGAAGCTATTGAAACTAGATCCCAAACACGTAAAACACCTAGGGACACTCAACTAAGAAGAGAGTCACTAGAACAGAGTGAGGAAATCTGTCAATTAATTGAAGTACCGAACCCTCAGGCAGGACAGGAAGGCCAGGACCCAACTCTCCTAGTGTATAGACCGTGGACACCGGAAGATATCCGGAAAGTTACAGAGGGAATTCCCCATCCACAAAGTAATCATGAAAAGTTTATACAACATTTACAAGGTATGCAAATGAGTTACCACTTAAATGGGGAAGAAGTAGAGAAGGTGATTAGACAAATTATAGGTCCAGACTGGCACATGGTTTGTGGCGTCTGGAATGCTCGTGACGCACAACTTAAACCACTCCCACATAGTGACGCAGAAGTAGACACCACGTTGAAGGGTCTTATGGACCAAATTACTGAAAAATGGAAACCTAGAGCAGATTGGACCTGTATTAATCAGTGCATACAACAAGATAATGAAACTGTAGATGGATACTATGGTAGATTATTGGAATGTTCCAATAACCATAGTGGTATGCCTATTCCTGCAAATCAGAAAAATGATAGTTCATATGAACAACAGTTGAAAAATGCATTTTTGAAAGGTTGCATTGCCCCTATCGGTAGCTATATTACAAAGCATATGATAGATCACCGAACGAGTAGGCTACAAGCCTTACTGGAGTATGCTAGGCATGCTGAAAGACATCTTAACAGTAAGAAGAAAAGGAAGACGCAGATCTTCACAGCTGAAGATGGAGCAGAAGTCTTTGTAGTACAGCCAGGTAAAAATGGTAAGAGAAACACTCAGGGCAATAAACGCTCTGACAGAGACTCGGAGGTGCTTGAGGAAAGAAAGAGAAAAGGTGAGTGCTTTAACTGCGGGAAGAGGGGACATTTAGCAAGGGATTGCAGGTTGAATAAAAAACCGTCTACGGAAGGGAAGGATAGGAGTGATGAGGATTGACTATATGACAGTCATAACATTCAACAGTCATCAGGAGAGACTAATGGGCAGGGAGAAAATGTAAACGCAGTAGAAGGAATAAAGGAAGTGCAAACAGATGTAGAAAATGAGGAAAACGAAGATTTAGAATTAGCCTTGTTGAGCTTGGAGCTCTATTTGGCGGACACAAAACCGGAAGTTACACTTCTGGTGGAGGGGAAGGATGTGAGATTCCTGTGTGGTTCAGGAGCATCACGAACTTTGATACACCCTTCAAAGTTACCGGAACACTCAGAATCACCTGACTACATATTAGTGAAAGCAGCAAACGGGCAGCTATACAGGGAACCACTTTCCCATGATATAGCAATAACTGACCCTGTTTCAGGTATGACCCAGAGAAGTAAAATAGTACTTTCTGCAAAATGTCCAGTAAATTTACTGGGGAGAGACATTATGCAGCTCTTTGGCATAGCAGTAGTCCCTACCAAGAAGGGTATGGAGGCACAAAGGCAAATGGATACTTTTGTGGTGCGATCGGAGGGTGAATCCCATTATTGGTACAGCCAGGACCTCGTCACGACTGGTCCAGGGGCAGTAACCAAGGAACTGATGAACGTAGCCATCAGTAAGGTACGCTCCCTTCACATTGATCAGCAGCATTTGTTACATTGTACTCTGTACTATTGTAGCACACCAGGGCCTGATAAGGAATATGAGCAAACATTGTGCAGACATCCTGCCAATAGACCAGTGTTATGAACCTTGTACTGGGATACTGAGGGTAATAGTGTGCCGAGTTGTTCATTACCTCAGGAATTCATGGGATTATATAAGTCCAACAGGCCACCGCATGTCAGTGTAACCAAACATAAAAATGTCAGATGGGTGGACCTGGGTGAAAAAGTGACAAGATGGGAAAGGCAAATTGACTTAGAATTGTCACAACAGGGAATACAGAAGCAAAACTTAAATTGGCTAACGCAAGCACGTCCAGCTGTACACTTACAGCAGAGTGAGGACAGCTGATTGGTGTTCCTGTTAAAAGAAGAAGAGAGCCTTGTGTGACATATCAAGCACTCTTTGGTCAACAGGGAAATCAGATGTAGGGCTTATTCGGACAGCACGTCCAGTAACCATTACACTGAAGTCAGCATTTAGACCGCAAAAGAAATAATACCCTTTGAGGAAGGATGCAGAGCAGGGAATCAAGCCTATCATAGCGGCACAACTCAAGAAAGGGATACTGGTAGAATCTTTAGATTCACCATGCAATACCCCTCTATCTCCTGTTAGAAAAGCAAACGGGGAATGGCGGATGGTACAGGATTTACAAGCTGTAAATCATGCAATAATATCTAGGGCACCAATGGTGCCAGACCCACACACTATATTGAATGATTTGAAGCCGCAACAGAAGTATTTTACCGTGGTAGATATAAGCTATGCTTCCTTTTCAATACCTATACATCCAGATAGTCAGTATTGGTTTGCTTTTACATTCAGGGTAACAGATACACCTATACTCGGCTACCACAAGGATACTGTGAAAGTCCAACAATATTTGCACAGGAGATGGCTTGCAACCTGGCGGGGTTTACTCCACCCGGGGGCAGTCAAGTTCTACTTTATGTGGATGACATCCTGTTTGCGGCCCCTACCCAGCAGCAATGTAGGGAAGCTACAATAGCATTATCGAAATATTTAGCATAACAGGGACATAAAGTAAACAAGCATAAATTGCAACTTTGGAGAATACAGGTCAAGTACCTGGGATATGTGGTATCCAAGGAGGGTAGAACATTAGATGTAGATAGGAAGGCAGCAATTTTACAAGCACCCAAGCCAACTACCAAGAAGGAAATGATGTCCTTCCTGGGGACGACTAACTTTTGTCGAAGCTGGATACCAAATATGCTTTGGAATCGGCTGTATTGGCTGCTTTAATCTTTAATACACCTATGGCAGCACATGATATACTACATTGGACTCCAGTAGCAGAAACAGCTTTCTGCAGACTAAAACGATTGATAGCTTCATCATCAGTTTTAGGGCTCCCGAATTATCATAAGAGATGTCTTCAGACTGTAGATTGTAAGCAGGGATATATGACGTCAGTCTTGACGCAACAGCATGGAAGTAAGACACGCCCCATAGCTTACTACTCATCGCAGTTGGACCCAGTGGCAC
The DNA here is from genome assembly GCF_019279795.1 of Protopterus annectens. Lineage (NCBI taxonomy): Eukaryota > Metazoa > Chordata > Ceratodontiformes > Protopteridae > Protopterus > Protopterus annectens. The sequence goes on along the minus strand of NC_056739.1, from coordinate 1,012,490,227 downwards.
GGTCATTGCCACATTGTGTACAGCCAGTTGTTGCAGCTGCTATGGCAGTACAGGCTTCGGCATCAATGGTATTATTCCACCCTCTCACTTTGAGAGTGCCTCATGCAGTTGCCATAATTTAGCTGCAAGAGAAAATAGCATTCCTGTCCCGTGCTAGACATCTGTCTTGTATGACCATACTCCTGAGTCAACCTCATATGGTGATTGAACGTTGTACAACATTAAATCCATCAACGTTACTTCCGACTCCTGTGGATGGCACACCACACAGTTGCCTACAGGAAATGGAGCAAATAACTTTACCCAGACAGGATCTTACTGATATACCCTTAGATGATGCAGAGGTGACATTTTATGTGGACGGATCATGTAGAAAGGGTCCTACAGGAAAGAATCTAGTAGGTTATGCAGTAGTTACTGATATTGAGATTGTAGAAGCCCAACCCCTGCAGCATAACTTGTCTGCTCAAGCAGCAGAACTGATAGCTGTAACACGTGCTTGCACTCTAGCGGAAAACAGATGTGTGGACATATATACTGATAGTCAGTATGCTTTCTCTACAGTGCATGTTTTTGCACAGCAGTGGAAGAATAGGGGAATGATAACATCCACTGGTAAACCGATTAATCATGCGCAATTAATCTTGAATTTATTAGATTCCATTCAGTTACCTACTAAAGTAGCTATTTGTAAATGTGCAGCTCATGCAAAGCAACAGGCTAAGATTTCGAAAGGTAATGCACGAGCTGATGCAGCTGCAAAACAAGCAGCCTCACACTCAGAAACTTTCTTTTTGAATGAGGAATTACAACCCTCAGAGATGTTAGATTTAGAAATGTTTAAAACAATGCAAACATTAACTACGAAAGCAGAAAAACAGAAGTGGGTAAGACGAGGAGCAATCCTTGAAGACGGACTGTACATCCCCAAAGAGAAAAAGCCAATATTACCGTCTAATTTAAGTAGATATGCGGCTGTGTTGAGCCATGGGCAGAGCCATGTCTCAACAGGGGGGATGGTACAGTAAGTTAACAGAATATTCCCACCATACGGAATTACGAACTACACACAAACATTTTCTGCAGCGTGTCATATTTTCAGTAAACATCATGCACAGGGAGCATTCCAACCGAAGCGAGGGGGTTTCCCTACACCACCATAGCCGTTCCATACTATTTGTCTGGATTTTAGAGAGCTGAATAAATGTGAAGGGAAGAAATACTGTTTAGTGATTATAGATATGTTTCAAAATGGGTAGAAGCTTTCCCAACCAGGAATCCGGATGCAGCAACAGCGGCAAAGGCCCTAGTAAAAGAAATAATCCCTAGATCTGGCATACCGGAAAGAATCTATAGTGATAATGGAACGCAGTTTGTGAACCAGACAATCCAGCAACCTGGGAGATTCTTTGGGATTTCCATGAAGAATCAATGCGCTTACCACCCACAGTCAGCAGGACTGGTGGAGAGGTACAATGGGATTTAGAAAATAAGTTGAGGAAGTTGATGAGTGAGGCTCAGAAGAATTGGATTTGCTGTCTACCTCTAGCATTGCTGAGCATGAGAACAGTTCCAAATGTAAAGGGTGTGACCCCCTTTGAAGTAGTATTTGGAAGGGCATATTATGTGCTTCAGTGGAAAGCTCTCATGCCTGCAGAGCTGGAGGTCGATGTCTCATTAGCCAGTTATATGAAAGGATTGTTAACCAATAAGATTGTTTTTCAGTTAAACTCTTTTTCAGATAAAGAACAAACGAAGCCGGACGCAGTGCTGACTCCAGGATCCTGGGTGTGGTTGAAAGTTATCCAAATAAATAACTGGACGAGTCCAACGTGGGAAGGTCCGTACCAGGTACTGTTGGCAATGCCCACTGCAGTAAAGGTTGCGGAGAGGTCGTCCTGGGTTCACCTGACCCATTGCAAACTGGTGAAGAATATTCAGTTTTAGAAACATTTCGTAGCCGATATACCACAGAGACAGAATGACCAGGGCCAGCGTGTATAAAAATACAAAGCAACCCCAAAGACATTGGTTTACTGTCCTACTGATCATACACCTATCAACCATGTTTGTGGTGACTTTTCTTTTGCTGGGATCTTTCCTGCATATAACTACACAGATATAAATGATGAAACATGATGAACTGGCCACAGATTGGCATCCCAACTTTAACACATACCTAGCCATGAAGCGTGTGTATGTAGAGACTAAGAACATTTCAAATTGCTGGGTTTGTACTGCCATACCTACAGCATATGGAGGACATTTGATGTCTGCTGTCCCCTTGGGGATAAATGTGACCTGTGAAAATCTACTTTGTGATACAGGTTCTGTGAGATCACAGGACAAAGTGGCACTGTACTTACCTGTTACACAAAAAGGAATTGTTTGTTCCTATAAAAATGATACACTCCAAGTTGTTTGGAGTGATTGTAACATAACTGTGTCTTACAAATGTTATCTAAAAGCCAAAGATGAGAGTACTAGTTGTAGCACGGTAGAGGAGTCGTATGTAAGCTTAATGAGAACAACGTTGAAAGATGTGCAGAAAACCCTGAATTGTATAAACAGTTGTCTGTTATAGACAGGAAAATGTTTCATTCAGAGTTAACCCGCATCAGTACTAAAGTAGAATATTGTTATTCTGTTTGTGGGAAAAAAGCATATCAATGGTTACCTAAGAATTGGTCCGGCAGTTGTTTTTTGGGTTATCTGGTTCCAGCCATAAGACATACTGCAGAATTGCCTCTGGGTAAGATACAAAATGTAAGAGATATAGCTCAAAGAACTGGGAACTCAGTCGAGAAACCTACTAATCCAGTGGGTAAAATTGAAGCTGGTTGGAAAGATCATTCATCCGTAAGAGATAAAGGAAAATTGACTCATATGGACTTGAGTGACAGTGTCATATCCTGGGCTGGAATAATCACAGCCTATGGAGCAGTCAAATCAATCTGGGAACTGAGGAAGTTGTCAAAACCTCTCGAAGTAATGAGCAATGCGACCTTTCCGCTCTCGAACTTGTGACTGATGAACTGAATGCAATGAGAACTGTTGTGCTGCAAAATCGAATGGCTCTTGACTGCACCCTGGCGGCGAGAGGTGGTACGTGGGGGCTTATCAAAGAAGAATGCTGTGCGTAAATACCAGATAATAAGCACGAGATCAACGACCACCTAGAGGTAATACAGCAGGTATCAGCCATGGCGGAACCAGGCCCAAACCCACTGACGAACTTTTTCCAGAATCCATTTTGTGGATGGGGTTCAATCCTAATGAATATCTTGATTGCCATTTGTGTTGTTTTGCTCATATTGGGAGCATGTGTCTGTTGCGGGATACCCTGTATGAAAGGATTAGTTAGGGACTTTGTTGACGTATCTGTAACCGAGACTAGGTATCAAGACCTGGATTTGAATCTGTCAATACCAAATGAAATTCTTTCTGAAATGTAAAACAAATGACTTGCCTAGTTAAAAGTTCCAGAAAGGAAGAGGCTAGGGAATGAAATAATGTTGTTTATGTTTCTGGATAGAATAAAAAGCATTAAAAGGAGGGAGAATGTTAGAAAATATATATATATAAACATATATGAAGTGCTAGTTTAGAAGCAAATAGTATATAATGCATTTTATTCTATTTTACAATATGGCAGTAGAAATGATCTCGCATGTAATTGCCTGAAGCATAGCTGCAGTGTGATTGAACTCTGACCCTGGCAGTAACCAGTTCAGCAGGCGTATGTCATTCAGCATTAATTATCTGCTGGGTTAGAGAATAATAAATGTATGTACATGTATATCTTTCTTCCTTCCACTGAGGAGGATGGCCTTGTGAGTTCTATCGAAGATAGAGTACAGCTGCTCACCAGAGAGACAAAGGAACGTATTAGGAAATGAACTGACTATTGTATCCGAACAGGCTTGGAACCTTGAAAGAGCAACATTTACAGAAGGACATTGTAATTGACCAGGTGCCTTGCAAGGCTGTGCTATTCTCATGGGAAAACTTTTAATAAGCATTACCTTAGCACCTTCATATGAATAGAATATTGTGGACTATAGTGATGTAAATGCCCTGTGACTGACCACGTCATTAAGGTGGGCAAAAGCTGATTGTAAACACAATATAAACAAAGCTGCTTCCTGTATAGAGTCAGACAAAACTCTATACTTGTACTGCATAGTTATTTGCCTCCTGGTGTACACTATTAAAACGTTGTGAAACTGAGCTGCCTGTGTTATTGACTGTCATTTTGAAAAGCCTAATGAGTGTTACAGTCTGATTTTAACAACTTAATTGACAGATGTGTATGTCATAGCATGAGAATAGGCCAAGCCAACCACCACAATCGCCATGTGTACCACATACAAACAGCCAGTAACACGCAGTAGTAATGCATGAAGGCATACACGACTGTGGGAATAGCACAGGATATATGGCACATGCCAAGTGTAGATGCATGACACAAAACTCCAGGATGGGGCCCCCTGCAAAGAGGAACATGTGCCAACCACACCTCCCACAGATGTACCGGCAGTAAAAACACATGCCAAACACACACCAACACTACCATCCATCCCACGACCGCACCGGAGGCTGGTCAAAGACCACCATGACGTGCGCACAAACAGGGACACGTGTAACCATTGCCTTAACACCCCCCCATAGGCCAAAGAATAATAGAATGGACATATGCATGTAATGCTGTGAAGGATGTGTGGTAGTCCTCAGTATCACAGTGGTAGGGACACAGATACACTGTAATCAACCGTGACGTATGTGCACTGTAGACAGCATACCTGCAGGTAATACAGAGGTCAATCACGTGCCACAGAAATATACACATGAGAAAGAGGATAGGGGATACACAAGTGTAAATGGGACAAACTATGAACATAGGTTCATAGGTCCATAGGTACAGGGTAGGCTATCTACCCAAGGTCAGCCATAACCCTAGGCCATAGTTAGGATTCCTTTGCCAACCTTCCGGTCCAGAGATAAAATGCCTATTATATTGCTGTACCTCTGTCAAGCAGTGACAATGATGTAATCCCTGGGGTATATCTGCAATCCCCCATCCAACGGACAATATCCCCCTCGAACAAGGCTAGCAAGGATCTCTGCCTCACATGTACTGTGATGTAGATCCACAGCATAGTGAGTGTCTGGGTGACGTATGTGTCACTCCAACACATCCTATTAATGACTGCGTCAAGGTTCACGTCACCTGTCCTTGTGGTTCCAAGGGATGTAGAGCCAGTAGGTGAAGCATAGTCATCAAATATGGGTCGACATGGCCTCGTATGTCAGGCACAGGTCAACACCGAACAAGAGGTATGTGACTGAATGGAGCAGGAGTCCTAACAGTGGGGCAGCATAACACAAATCCCTGACACCCTGCATCTGTCTGACGATTAACCTATGGGGCCTTCCCAGCTGCTGTAGGTGTCGGGTCAGATACCCTCCGAATGGGGCAATGTACTCAATCATAGGTGTAACACGTAATGAGTACAAGGAGACAATGACCTACCCTGATCCAGATGTGAATCCCTGCACAAACAGGTGGGCAATGTAGAAGTCCTACCGAACCATGATAGCAACGTGTGTGTTGAACGAATGGTGACCCACAACCTGGGTCCCCAGATCCCTGGTAATTACCCCCGTGCTCAGTGGACTGCCACCCATATGCCGGACAGGGGTGACCTTGTTCTCCTCGACGGGTATGACTTTGCATTACCTGGCATTTAGCTGTAGGCCATGTCCCTGACAGCAGATATGCATATCTGGGAGGCCCCTTTGAAGGATATCTGTGTCAGATGTCCATCCCACTATGGCACCCGGTTCACAGTCATCTACAAACAATGTCAGCCATAACACCCCTGTGTGTGCCTGTACTGTGGAAATGTAGATGTAGAAAAAGAGTGGACCCAGGGCAGAGCCCCGTGGGACACCGCCTGCGACAGGCAGTAGGTCCGACATGCTGCCAGCAACTATGACCGCGTGGGTTGTGTCACATAGCCAGTTTGCAACCCATCCTGTGATGTACGTGTTCACATCCAAGCCGATGGGTTTATCAATGATATCCGAGGGGGGTATTGTGTTGAAGGCCTTTGCCAGGTTGACGTAGGCTGTATGGACTGCAAGACCCCCATCAATGGCCTTGGTGACTGTCCCTAAAACGTCAACCAGGATTTAAATGCATGAACCGCCCCTGACCAAGCCAAACCGGGTTGGATGCAAAGTATGCAGGTCCCCTATGTCGTTATCTACAAGCCGCAGTATGATCCCTCCCCATGTCTTTGCAGATAGGTCTCCTCATGGTAATGGGACAGTAATAACCAGGGTCAGTGGAGGCACTGGCCCTGTGAAGTGGGACTACAGTCGCCATGCGACACAACCTGGGTACGTTACCCGAGGTGAGGCTAAGAATAAACAGCTGTCCTAACTGTGGGTCTAATTCCTCAATGAGATCACGGAGTACACAGTCGGGACACCAGCTGGTCCCATGGATGCTATGTTCACTACCCTGGAGAGAGCATGTCCCACCCGTGCATCACAGAACATTCGGGGACCACAAACCGCTGGTACAGACATCTCTCCATGTACAGTGTAGGGGGTGGAGATGTCTTCACCGAACCTGTCAGCCCGTATGTTGGCAATGTGTGTATGTTCAGTAAACTCCACATCATTGTGAACCCATTCAGAGCATATGTGTGAGTTACCTCCCAGGTGTCCAGCATAGCAAATGAAGGCTCTATGATTGTCAGCCAGGTCCATGGAGATATATCTGTGGAACCTGCCCCGGACCATGTCATGACAGCCTGTAGCTCTACACATATAATGAGCAAGGGTGTCATACCTCACAAGGTGTCTGCTCTGCCTTGTAGTAGCCACCTCCTCTCATTGTACAGCTTGTGTATGGCTGGGGTACACCACACTGGATGCTTGGCATTGGTACAATGAACCACAGTTGGGTAAGGGAATGCCTGATCCATGCAGTCCTGTAGGTACCGGTAGACGGCATATGTAAGTGATGCAGTGGCTGCAGTACTGTTGACCACTGGCTCAGGGTCCTTAAAGGAGACCACAGTAGTGTTCAGAATTGTGAATTCGGCCTTTGAGAAAGCCATGTGTATGGTAACCGGCAACACCCACAGCAACGGATGTCAATAGCAGAAGCCGTTGTCCAAATAACATAGATTAACTTCGGCATGACAATATGTATTATTATACATGTATTTACACGTGTCTGCTAATTACACTTGCATATGGCTGGTAAGACCGGGCCAAAGTGCCCGTGATTTACCTAGTATGGAGGTGTCATTCCGACAATAAAGTGGCGATACTTCCCAACCGGGACCTCTGGGGATTAATTAAAGCGGTTGTTAACCTGCAACATTGGATGTACACCATTTGGTTCCGGTTTCGGAAAACATGGTTTCCGTAGCACTACACACTATGGGTAGTCAAGCAGACATCCGTGATTGGTGAACACACAGCAGCAGTCAAAACCACTGGCCACACGGACACAGTCCGACAAGCTCTACACTTTACATATGCACATTGGTGTCCATTGTAGGACCCAAAAATGTTCCCATACGGAATGCGTGCCAGCCTTCATCGCCACCCACGAGAACCGATAGTCGTGACCACGGCACAGCTAGACATATGCACCGCAAGCATGTTCAATGTTGATGATAGCTGTCCATGAAATGCAGCACATATGCACAGAAATCCCCAGAGTTCCGAGTCCACATCCCAGTCCCACACACATGAAGGATGTGTAATGGGTACTGTCGACTGTTGCAGCCAAGGGATCCTGGGTATGTAGAAACAGGGCTCGGTGTCGTTTGGCAGGTAATCCGTTGTCCGCCCGTGGGAGGGATGTGGTAGCACCTGCCTTACTCCCCACTAATAATGCAAAGCATCCACCGGAGAATGCTAAATGCAGGTGTGAAATGTGTACAGCCCTATACCAGTGTCCAGTAGGCAATTCTCATGGATGGACAAGCGTACGACCAAGATGGCACCCATAACTGCAAACCCGGTGGAATTACACAGCCACAGTAAGGCATAACACAGGAAATACACATAGGGACTACAGTTGACATTCCCCATACAAAGTTGGACCGCCGTAACACCGGTACACAGCACTCAATCTGCCAGCAACAAAATGGGGAGCACTCGCTACCATACTGCGGAACAGATGGGCGACCTGTGGAACACATACTAATGGCACACCAACAACGTCAACTAGGATATGTAAACTATGGCGTTCCCACCTATGAAGAAAACATGCTTCAATGAATACATGGGGGATCAACATGTTCCGGTGGTGTTATGTTGAAAATACAGTGATGGATATGTCCTATTGGGATGTCTGAGGTTTATTTAAAGCAGTTGCTAACCTGCATCTTTGGATGTACACCATTTGTTCACAGTTCTAAATCACCTGGTTATGTAGCACCACGTAGAATGGGTAGTCAAAGAGACATCCGCGATTGGGGAACATACAGCAGCAGTCAAAACCACTGGCCAGTTGGACACAGTCCAGCAACATCTAACTTTACATATGCACATTGGTGTCCACTGAAGGACCCAAAAATACCTTCTAACAGAACTCCATCCAGCCATTTCCGACCACCAGATGATGCGATAGCTGTGACTACGGCACAGTTAGACATATGCACCACCAGCGTGTTTAAGGTTGATGACAGGTGTCCATGAAATGCAGGACATATGAACAGAAATCCCCAGATCGACGTGTCCATACATGTGCGTCCACATCCCAGTCCCGCACACATGAAGGATGTGTAATGGGTACTGTCGAGGGTTGCAGCCATGGGATCTTGGGTATGCAGAAATGGGGCTCGGTGTTGTTTGGCAGATAATCCATTGTCCCGCCCTGTGGGAGGGATGTGGGTGTAGCACATGACCTACTCCCCACTAATAATGCAAAGCATCCACCGGATAATGCTAAATGCAGGTGTGAAATGTGTACAGCCCTATACCAGTGTCCAGTAGGCAATCCCCATGGATGGACAAGCCTCGACCAAGATGGCACCCATAACTGCAAACCCGGTGGAATTACACAGCCGCAGTAAGGCATAACACAGGAAATAAGGGTAGGAACCCCACAGGGTGCTTCCCAAAA